>NC_050443.1:18157613-18160113 GCF_903995425.1 Onychomys torridus
TGTGTAGTATGTGTGTGATGTGGTGTGTATGTTAGTGTGTGTGTGTGTGTGTGAGAGAGAGAGAGAGATGTGTGTGTATGTGATGTGTGGTGTGTGTGTGTATGTGTGTGATGTGTAGTATGTGTGTGATGTGGTGTGTATGTTTGTGTGTGTGTGTGAGAGAGAGAGATGTGTGTGTATGTGATGTGTGGTGTGTGTGTGTGTATGTGTGTGATGTGTAGTATGTGTGTGATGTGGTGTGTATGTTAGTGTGTGTGTGTGTGTGTGTGTGTGTGTGAGAGAGAGAGAGAGAGAGATGTGTGTGTATGTGATGTGTGGTGTGTGTGTGTGTGTGTGTGTGTGTGTGTGTGAGAGAGAGAGAGAGAGAGAGAGATGTGTGTGTATGTGATGTGTGGTGTGTGTGTGTGTGTGTGTGTGTGTGTGTGTGTGTGTGTGTGTGAAATATGCGTGTAGGTTAGCACTGTGAGCATAGCAGAGTCTCATCTGTCTCTCCTTCTGCCTCCACCTTTCTTGATGGTGGAGATGGTAAAATTTACATATCATAAAAGCTAGTATTTTAGCCAATTTAAAGCCCAGTGGGAGATGTCTATCATGGTCAGAATTTCAAAGTATCCTAAAACCATCACTACTATTAATTACAGAACATTCCATCACTCCCCAAAGAAGCTCCATGGCCCATTACCTGGTGACAAACGTGGAACATGTTCACTAGTTCATTAGACAGACACAAAAAGGAAGGACATTGTGATATATGCAATACCCTAAATAAACCTCGGAAATGCCACATGGCTGGACAAAGGACTACAGAGGAGGTGACTCCATGAACACCCAATACAGAATAGACAAATCCGTGGAGACAACAGCACAGGGTTGCCAGGACTTCAGGGAGAAGGGAGTAATGGTTCTCTCCCTTTGGAGCCCCATGCTGCAAGCGTGTGGGTTCTGGATAAAGCTAACCCCTTCCTTTTTCAGCCTGAGGGTCAGGACTGACGGGCAGCCAACACCTCACTCTTGGAGACACCTCAAGGGGCTCCTTGCTCCCACATCTTGTGCATGACCTAAAACCCACTGTTGGGGCTGGAGATATGGTTCAGTGGTTAAGAGTGCTTGATGCCCTTTTGGAGGACCAGAGTTCAGTTCCCAGCATCCATGTCAGGTGGCTCACAACTGAGTGTAACTCTACCTCCAAGGGATCCTCTGACTTCCATAGGCAATGCACTCATGTGCACAAACTCATACAAAAATACACACATATGACTGAACATAGAACAAATCCTTACAGAAATTAAAAACAACAACAAAAATATCCTCACTCCCTAGAGGGAATATGGACACATTCTAGTAAGCACTCAGAGCCCCTTATAGATAAAGAAACCAAGTTTGGCTGGATGATGTCACTTGTCCCAGGTCATTCAACAAATAATTGACCGACAGGAGGCTGAACCAGAGCCTTTGTTCCCGATTCCTATCCAAATAGCTGAGTAAACAAAGGGTTAGATCCATGAGTCAGTGAAGCGGTTTATCAGACTTTGAGAATCACACAGACCTACCTAAAACCTTCAGTCGGGCTCATCACTCACTAGAGTCCGCAGGGTCTCTCTGTCTCCCTGACTCCCCCACCCCCTAAGCTCAGTTTGCTTGTGTGTGAGCACCCCTCATCCTCTCAAGAACACAGGAAACAAGAGAGCTGAAGTCAGATGGGATGACATGGTGCTTGTAGGCCCATCATCATGGCTACTGGGGAAACTGAGGCAGGATGATTGCAAATTCAAGGCTAACCTGGCCTACAGAGTGAGCTAAGGCCAGCCTGGATGACTTAGTGAGAACCTGTCTCAAAATAAAAAGTAAAAAGTGGGCTGGGGAATGTATTTCAGTGGTAGTACTTGCCTGGCATGGACTGGGCTGTAGGTTCGAATCATAGTCAGGGAACTTATTGGTTTCTTTAAAATGTTCTAAGTCGTTTTGAGATAGTCACATGTAGCCCAGGCTTGCCTTGAACTCCTTATGTAGCTAAGGATGATACTGAACTTTTTTCCTTTCTTTTTTTTTTTTTTTTTTCAGTTTTCGAGAGAGGGTTTCTCTGTGAAACAGTCCTGGCTGTCCTGGAACTCATTCTGTAGACCAGGCTGGCCTCGAACACACAGAGGAGGCCTGCCTCTGCCTCCTGAGTGCAGGGATTAAAGGTGTGTGCCACCACCACCAGGCTCTTTGCTTTTTTTGAGACAGGGTCTCATATAGCCAATGGTGACCCGGAATTTCTTAGCACCAGAGGACATCTTTGAACTCCTGATCTTCTTGCTTCCACCTCTCAAGTACTGGAGTTACGGGTGTGCATCGTATGCCTGGTTTAGTACTGGCGATTGAACCCTGGCTTTGTGCATGCTAAACAAACACTCTACCAACAGGGTCATATCCTCAGGCCACAAACATCTTTAAAACAGTCATGTGTTGGTTGACTGCTGGACCACTCAGACTGCCTTCAGCCAGCTCAGTCAGCTGG